>NC_077227.1:396730086-396745086 GCF_027887165.1 Monodelphis domestica
AGAGAGTGAGGCCTGGAGAAAGGAGGACCTGGGTTCAAATTGGATCTCAAACATTTCCTGGCTGTGTGTCCCTGGGCAATCACTTAACCCCCACTGCCTAACCCTTATTGGTCTTCTGCCTTGGTACCCATAGTTAGTATTGCTTCTAAAAGGGAGGGGAAGGGTTTTATTGAAGTAAAAATATAAAGATGATAAAAGGATGTAGGCCCTGCCTTCAGAGGGATTATAGTCTAAAAACGAGAGATCCCAAGCCTGACCCCACAAACCTTTGAGAAGTTTGGCCTTAGGGAGACTGGCGAGAGGCTAGATGATGCCCCTCAGGGTGAGGTGATTCTCTGGGCTCAGCTACTTTCTCACCAAGTTGCTCTATGGTTAGAGCTTGATGCTAAAGAAGCCACAGCCATGTATTTGAACCTCACATGGACAAGACAGCTTTGCTTTACTTCATGACTACAGGACACATTAGAGTTTATCTAGTCCAATTTTCTTATTCTGCAAAGAAGGAAACTGAGACCCTGGAGGGGAGGAGCTGATTTATCCAAGATCAGTAAAGTTTGCTTCATACAGTGTTTACCATTCTTAAGGCCTTGTGCTTGGAGTGGGGAAAAACAAAGATAAATACAGCATTGGTTTATTTCTTGTCCACAGGACACTCATTCTAGTAATAGGAGGTAAGAAATGACCACCATTAACTCTAATGTGAATGGGAATGTAATAGATGGATCCATGGACTTAGAGCAGTAAGGAGCCTCAGCAGTCATCTCATTCAACCCTTTCATTTTACACATGAAGAAACTGAGGCCAAGAGAGGTTGTTACAGCCAGGGCTATATTGTTCATCAGTATCAGAGGTAGAGTCTGAACCCAAGTCACATTGAGATAAGGTGTCAGGGGAGAGACAGATACAGAGGCTTCACCATAACTTCCACCTGTGTGGAAGGATGATTCATGGAAGCCATCAACTTGAGCAAGACTTCAAAGGGTTGGAAAGAGAAAGGATTTGCAGTGGAAGGTGGCACCTCAAGAGCAGGGGATGGACCACAGGTTACCCCATTTGGCAAGATTGCAGAGGGAATACAGGGGGGCAGTAGGAGAAGGAGATTGAGGCCAGACAGTAGAGAACTTGGAATTCTAGGTTGGCAAGTAGGAGCATTACCCATGATCCAATGAGGCAGGATTATGAATGGAGCAACACAACCCAGCACACCATCCCTCAAAGACTCACAGCTTATGCAAATGGCTTATGGAGAGTGGATCATCAGTGCCTTTCTGTATAGTTAGGATGCCATGCTGTTCATAACAAGTGTTGGGATCTGGCCTGATCGTGCCTCTTTTTTTTAATGTCATATTTTATGTCTTCTCAATTGTATGTTCAATTTTTAACATTCATTTTCTAGAATGCCTAGTCCCAAATTCTTTCCCTTCCTCCTTCGTCTTCTACCTCCCTAAGACAGTAAGCAATTTGCTCTAGATTATACTTGTGTGATCATACAAAACATATTTCCCTATTGGTTATGTTGTAGAAGAAGAATGGCTCTTTTTTGCCACCCCTTTGGAAACCTCAAATCACAGCATCTTACTTGGAGACCCTGGAAATCACTTAAAGTAGAGCCTACTTCTGAAAAGGCCTCCCTTTTATACAGCATCCCTGACAAAATGGCCATCCAGCTTGGAGAACCCCCATAGCCACAAATTCATTTCTTCTCAAAGCAATGCATCCCACTCCTGGGCAGCAGTAATTGTTAGGATATTTATCGCTGCACTAAACCCAAACCTGGCTTTCTGCAGTTTTCTCCCATTCTACTCTCAGTTCTTCTGTTTTCCTCTGGGACCAAGCAGGACTCATCCCTGTTCTTTATGACAGCCTTTCAGATACTTGAGGACAGTGATCACATGTACTCTACCTTCTTCATCTCTTTTTTCTGGTCTATCTAGTCATCCCCAGGTCCTTCAATCAACTTCATGGGCTCTGGTCCTCTCTCCTGGAAGACCAGGGAGGGCATATAATGGTTTTTCAGTCAGGTCTGACACTTCATGATGCCATGGAATATATTGTCCATGGGGTTTTCTTGGCAAAGATGCTGTAGTGGTTCATACTTTCCTCCTCTTGTGGATCCTTTTTATTCTTTTTGGTCAGGCAATCAGAGGTTAAATAATTTGCCCAGGGTCACACATCTGGTAAGTGTCTGAGGCTGGCCTTGAACTCAGGTTTTCCTGACTCCAGGCCACCAAGTGTCTCTAAATTGCCACATGGCATTGCCTCGCTTAAATTGTAGCACCCTCTGGCCACAGTACTCTCAGGTGCCCACTGGGGCCCCTTCACAATATGCTCCCTGAATGGAAAGAACCAAAGTTCTAAAGTTCTAAAACTTTTTGACCACTAGTTAATGAGAGAAAGACTATAACTTCCTTTGTTGTCTTCCTCCAGCATGAAGCAAGGAGAAGCAAGAACCTTTGAACTAGATCCCTGATGACCTCCAGCTGTAGTCCCAAATCTACCATTCCAATGCAGTGCCTTGTCCTTCTCTCAATCTCATTTTGCTCATCTTTAGTGATGAGAATTAAGGTCCCTTTAACCTCTAATAGTCTGAGTTGATTGGTTTCATCTATCCAACAAGCTTGGCCCACAGGTAACCTTCTGTTTAGATACAATTTGGGGGTGGGGTAGAATTTGAGTGTCTGTAGGGAAAAAGAAGAGATAGTCAGGCTCAGGACTGACAGAAACTGCCCAAGATGTGGGAAGCAGAAGTCACACTGCCTTCGGTCTCTCTTTCTTGTGCTCTTTGTCCTCCCACCTTCCCTGGGAAGTAGGAGAGACAGTCACTATTTCCTTTTTACAGGAGGAAAAACTAAGATTTTGAAGCAACCAGCCTCAACTGGAGTTTCAAGTGCCATCAGACTCTCTGCCTCAGTTTCCCCATTTGTTGTACTGAAAAGCTGTAGTTATAACATGCAAATTAAGGAGGAATTTTGATAGAAAAAATCACTTTCCTGGTGAGAGGAATCTTGGAGCCCAGAAAATATTCTTGTCAGACTGAGGCAAGACCCATGAACTAGAAACACTGGAAAGGGACTGTGTTCCATCCATGCATATACTTCCATGATTTGGCATTTCTCTAAGGCCATGCTGGACAGAGCAGAGACTTCTCTGAGCCATATTAACTTTTGACCTCACTTAGCCTGAGCCAAGAACATGTGCTGAAGTCCAAGGTCAAAGGGGGCATCTGCTAAACTCGGGCACAAGGAGAAGGTGAAAGCGAGGGAAGTGAGATGAGTGGGATAGTAAAACAAAGTTTGGGAAAGCCCTGCTTTAGGGAAGTTAAGGGGCCTGCTTTCCTCTGCCCTGGTTAGAGGAAATGTCCAGCTGGAGCCTTAAACCCAGTTCTGGGAAAGACAGGTCCATAGGAGGGAGTGCCAGGAAGGCAAAGTGGCTGGTGACTTTGATAAATGTGTAGCGGCTGCAAAAACTAGGGCCGTGGAGCTTGGGAAAAGAGAAGACTTCCAGGAGACACCATCTCCGTTTTTCATTTTCTGAGAGGTTGTCAAGGGGTGGAAGTTGTCCTGGCAGATTTCATCCCAGTGTGAGAACTAGAATCTTCCTAACAGTAGGAGCTGTCCAGCAATGAAATGGATTGCCTGAGGTAGAATGAAGATGGGACTGGACTTGGAGACAAAAAAAAAGGGCTTCGTGTGGCCCCTTCATCACCACATTTGGCCTTTTTGTCTCTGAGCCTCAGGTTTTTTTGCCCTATCCCCTAAGGTCCCTTCCAGCTCTTTGAGGCTGAGGAAGGGATCCCTGTTCAGGCAAGCACTGGGTGAGAGCCTTCCCAGCTCAGAAAGCTTTTAATTCTGGGACTTACCATGAACAGGAGGATCTAGAATAAGCCCTGATAAGAAATGGGACAGAGCTCTAGAATTAGACAGATCTAGGGCAAGGGAGATCTAGAGACAATATTGTTGTACCTATACCTAGTATTAATCAGGAGCAAGGGCTGTCAGAGCAAGTCTTTAACCCCAAGTGATATCAAGTCAAAGGCTTCACCTGAGCTGTCAACAGCAAGTCTGTTGGTCCATCCATCCACTCATTTTATTCACTCATTCATTCAACTTCATTCCACAGGCACTGAGTCCTAACCTATACCCACCACATTCACGAATCTGTAGGGGATACAGAGGCAAATAAAAGCCATGCCTCATTGGAGGGATGAAGATGCTTACAGGAGCAGTCAGAAGATAATACAAGAGAGTGTGTTCTTGGCCAGATAAAGGAGGGGGTCAGATAGTCAGCACTGCCTGTAGAAGCTCAGAAAAGGGAGAGACCCCTGGGAACTGGTGTGTTTGGGGAGGGCACCCTGGAGAAGGAGGAGGGGGAGCATAGGGAGGATTTGGAGAGGAAGAGAAGAACCCTATTCAATTCACCAAACATATATTATATACCTATTAAGTGCAGTATATTACACTGGGCACTAGAAATAAGCATTTGGAGCTTGAACCAAGGTCCAGAGATGGGAGTGGACCCGGCATGTTTGAGGGATGGCAAGTCATCTAGTAAATTCCCATAAACTCATCAAATTAGAGATCTGGTGGGAGTTGGAAGTTGGCCTAGATTATAGAGGGTCTTGAAAAGCAGACTAAGAAGTTTGGACTGTATCCTATGGGCAATGGGGAGCCAATGAAGTTTGTGGAGTAGGGACCATGCAGTCAGAGCTGGGTATTTAGAAGGCTGACTCTCTTGGTATGTTCAGGCTAGATTGGAGGTAATAGAGGCAACGAGACTAGTTAAGAGGCCATTACAAAAGTCCAGGTGTGAGGGGATGAACTTCAATTAAGGCAAATGTGGCAGGTACCTCCCATTTGGGAGGGTCTCAGCCCCTACCCTGATGCTCCAAGTTCATTGTGTGCTACAGAGGTAGGATCGAGAACGGATATGGGTAACATCAACACGGTTCGTTAACTCCTCTTGCCTATTAGCTGCAGTAATTAGAGCTGCAATCTGTACAGTGGCCACAGAGCATGAAAAGCCTAAATAACAACATAAGGAAAAACTTCCCAGTAATCAGAGCTGTCCAAAAAAACAAGATGGTCTGCCTCAGGGTAGTGGGCTCCCCTTCACCAAAAGGTCTTCAGGCAGAGGCTGGATGACTGACCACTTGTCAAGGATGCTGAAGAGAGGAGATTCTGTTCTTATCTTGGATGATTCTGCCTCTCCCTTAATCCAGCATCAAACCAAGCAAAGAACAAATCTGGAATCAGATCAATTGTAGTTGTTCTGAACCTCTCCTTTTCAGAGGCTGTATGGCATCAAAGACAGTATGCTGGACTTGGAATCAGCAAAACCTGGGTTCAAATCCTACCTCAGACATTTTACTTTTTACATGACTATGGGCAAGTCATATCTCTTTGAGCCTCAGTTTTCCTCATTTGTAAAATGGGGATGATCATATCTGTAGTATTTACCTTCCAAGATTATGATGAGACTCAGTTGAAAGCAAGCACAACCTTAAAGCATTATTTAAATCTCAATTATTTCCCTTCCCTCCTCCAGAGAAATCAAGTATGGAATCAAACCCTGGTCATATCTGCCAAGATCATAGAATCATAAATTTGGGGCTGGAATAAAGCTTGGAGGTCCAATCCAACCTACCTGATTTTTATAGATCAGGAAACTGGAGCCCATAGATGTTTGTGACTTGCTCAAGGTACCATGGCTAGGTATCTGAAGTGAGAATTGAGCTTGATCTTCCGAAGTCCTGTCTATCTAGAACATCATGCTGCTTCACCATGTATACGACTTCTTCAGGCTTTCTATCTCTAGAAGTTCTGGGAAAAGCCAATCTTTGTGAAAAGCAGAACATTCCCTGTCATTTTAAAACTTCCTCTTTATAAAAGAGTTCCCATTTTAACAGGATCTGTGTAATTTCAAACACATTCAGATGTCCCCTCTTGGCCCTCCAGTCATTCAGCTGCCCTGTCTCTCCACTGCTTCTCTGTTCTGGTGTCTCGATCTTCCTGTCTCTGGGTCTCTCTCCCTCTGCTTCAGTCTCTCTGTCTCTGCCTTCTCTCTTCTGCCCCCTCTCTCTGTCTGTCTGTCTCTTCCTCTCTCTTTGATGGGTCTCAGAGACACAATCTGGCATCACTGATGAAGGGGGAGGAAGGGGGAGTTTCCTGCCAGTTTTCTGTGACAACAGAATTCCATGTGTCACCAAAAACAACATTAAAAACAAAAAACAAAATGCTTGTTGGGGGGAAGGCATTACAGTGCATTTGGAAGGTTCCCTGACTAGGAGGAAAGCTTTGGGGTTTAATCCAAGCTCCCACACTTCCTTAGCCATGTTATCCTGGATAAGTCAATGGCTTTGTCTGTAAAATGGAGACAGGACCACTTAGACTACTTCATATGGTTTTTGTAAGGAAGGCAATTTGAAAACCTTAGCTGTATGACATGATGAATATGGAAATATGTTTGATATGATGGCACATGTTTTGTGTAAAATGTTTTTGTATGCTAGATATGTATAGATGGATTTTTGTATATAGCTCAATATATTTGTATATCAATCTATAGATATATTTGTATAGATAGATATTTGTGTGAAATGTTTTGTATGATAGATATGATAGGAAATAAATTTTGTATGATATGTGTAAAGCCTTTATCAAATTGCTTACTGTTTCAGGGAGGGAAGAGGAGAGGGAGGGAAGGAGAGGATTTGGAACTCAAAATATTAGAGAATGAATGCTAAAAAAATTTTTTACATTGCAATGAATCTATAAAGTTATTCATGTAGGATGTAGGGGCTCCCTCCTGGTGTCAACTTTGACCTGTCCACACCTTTTTATCCCACAACATTCTAATCTGTGTCCTGCCATAAATATTTCATTGGGAGTTTCTCAAGGATGCTTGGACATTTCCCCTAGGTCAGTGATGGTGAACTGATGGCACACAGAGAGCTCTGTGGGCATGAGGCTGTCCCCCCAAGAGTTCATTACTAGACAGACAGAGGGACTGGGGCAAAGCTGCTCCCCTCTCCCTCTCCATTGTGTCTGATGACATTTTTACATCCCCCACCCCTCTGCCCAGCAACTAATGGGGGTGCACAGTGGGTAAGGTGGGTGGCTCACAGATGGCAGAGCTGGAAGGGAGCAGAGAGCTCAGGCCATTCCCCTCCTGCTCTCTACACTTGCTGAGGGCATTCCTCACTTCACCAGCTTCTCCACCCAGCAGCCCAATGGGAGTGTTTCCTCCCCATCTATGTGGGGTAAGTAGGGGACAGGGCACCCAGCACTCAGTGGGGAGGAGGGGCATGGCACTTGGTCTGGGGTCTCTAAAAGGTTCACCATCACTGTTCTAGGTCATTTATTATGCTGGAAAGGGAACAGAATGTGTCTAAGTTTGGGATTTCGTTGGTGTGAGGAACTACCGATAAGGAAACTCCTTCTATCAGTATAAATCTCTGCCCTTCTCTGCAAATTATAGCCTTAGACAGCTTCCTGAGCACAGAGGTTAAGTGACTTTCCCAGGATCATATAACCAATATGTCCAAAATGGAACTTGAACCCAGGCCTCCCTGACTCTGAGGCTGACTCTCTATCCACTATCCCACTATTGTCCCTTCCCCTAGGTCATTTAACACATGGGTACCAGAACAGCATGGGGGTAAGTCATCATGGATCAGAGAATCAGAGATCTACAACTGGAAGGTACCAAGACTCTTCCAACCCTGCTGAGGAGGCAAGAGCCTAGGAAAGTGAATATTCTTGCCAGGGTCACACAGGAAATAAATAATTTCTAAATATTTATATATATATGTATATTTTTTCTTACCAATTCCATGTAATAACAAATTTCCACACAAATTTTCCTGTTATATGATCAAACTTATCTCCCTCCCTCCCTTCCCTTCCCCCTCTCCATGTTGGCAGGCAATTCAATCTAGGTTATATATGTATTATCACACAAAACATAATTCCATATTGTTCATTTTTGTAAGTGAATAACCTTGTAAAACCCAAACCCCAAAACATAAACCCCAATAAACATTTGAAAAATTGCATGCTTTCATCTGCATTCTGACTCCAACAGACTCAGGAAGTCAATCAATCAATCAATAAACATTTATTAAATTCCTGTTACATAACATACACTGTGCTAAGCACTAGAGGCATAAAGAAAGGTGAAAGGCAGTCCCTGCACTCTAGGAGTTTACAATCTGAGACCTACTAGATTATAGAACCACTATACAAACAACCTATAGAAATGATAAATTGGAGATAACCAACGGAAGGAAAGCAGTAGCATTCAAAGGGATTGGGGGGACAGCTAGGGGGGTCAGTGGATAGTGCCAGGCCTGGATTTTGGAGGACCTGCGGTTCAAATCTGGCCTCAGATACTTCCTACCTGTGTGACCCTGAACAACCTCAATTGCCTAGTCCTTGCCCTCCTGTCTTAGAGTTGTTACTGGTTTCAACTTATTGGCTCAAAGGCCAGTAGTTGTTACTAAGACAGAAAGTAAAGGGGAGAGAAAAAGGGAGAGAGTGAGGGGAAGGGAGAGGGGGAAGGAGGGAGAGAAAGAGACAGAGACAGAAACAGAGAGGGAGGGAGAGGGAGAGAGGGGAGAGAGAGAGAGAGAGAGAGAGAGAGAGAGAGAGAGAGAGAGAGAGAGAGAGAGAGAGAGAGAGAGAGAGAGAGAGAGGGAGGGAGGGAGGGAGGGAGAGGGGAGAAAGATGAAGGGAGAGAGAAAGATAGGGAGGTGTTGGGAAGGCAGGAAAGGCTCCTTGTGGAAGGTAAGATTTTAGTGAGCTGAGACTAGAGGGAATCAGGCAGTGGAGTTGAGGAGGAGGATTCCAAGCAGAGGAGATAGCCTGATCCCAAGGTCTGGAGATGGAATGTCTTATTTGAGAATAGCAAGAAGGCCAATGTTCCCAAAGGTAAAAAGCAGAATTTGAACTGGCTGCAGAACTAAGGCTCCTTCCATGGTACCATTCTGTAATACACAGCAGCCATTTACACACCATCAGATGTTTCTTCATTGCCCCTTGGGTGACCCACAATCTTGACACTTGGAGATTGTTGTGTTTTCTGACTCACAGTCACGTATAGCATTGCTGGAAGAGAACATTGGTGTTAAAAAAAGATGGGGGTGGCATTTGGTTTTAGGGAGGGGTTTAGAATTATTGATGGCTTTGTGCCATTTTCCCAGATATTATCTAACCCACTCCCTTCCTCCTGTTCAAGTCTGGGCCTTATAACTGCGTCAGCCTTAAATCCTGATAGAAGTAGGAGCTGGAGTGATTGTCACTATTTTGTTCTTATATTATCATTCCGTGTCTGGGCCACAGTCTTCCCATCTGCACAATGAGGGGGTTGGATTGGGTGCTTTGGGTCCCTCCTGCTCTGCCAGTCTGGACATCTGGGAGGATTCTCTCCCACTGCTGCCTCTCTCTGCCTGCCTCTGAGCCAATAGGATGAAACCAGTAGAACATGGATGGTGTGCAGCAGGACCCCACTAATTTGGACTATGCCAGGCTCAGGGTCATGTTCCTAGTGAAATGGCTTAGGGAATAACCCAGCCTACGGATACCTTGTGTTCATAGCTTCATAGACTTAGAGTTTCAAGGGACTTCCCAAGCCATCTAGACCAAAAGCTCTTATTCTAGAAATGAGGAAACTGAGTCAGAGTTTAAGTAATTTGTCCAGTTACAGGTTGAGATTTGAAGTCCCCTGTTCTTATTGCACAATGATACTGGTAGAATTAATTTGTTCTCATGGACAAAGGAAGAGAGGCCAAACAAGAATCAAAACCAAAATCCACGAAGGCAGCTACTGGCTATATTTCTCTATCTCCATTTCTGGCTCTCTATTTCTTTATCTCTCTGTCTGTCTTCCTCCCTCCATCTGTCCCTCATCTTCTGCACACTCATCTTGTGAGAAACCCTGCCAGTTTGAATGGAGATGAGGGGGTTCCATTTCAGAGAAAAAAAATGTGTGTCTTAGTAAGGAAAAAAGTTGGGTAACCAGCCATGACTGCGCTCTCAGCTCGATTCAGTTCATTAATTTTAATAAATGTAAATTATTGATGTTTTAACTTCCAAGTGTGCTAATAAGACTGCCTTCTGAAATAAATGCATATGGAGGACCACAGAAAGAATCATGGACTGGGAATCCAAAGACCAAAGGGTTTTTGGATCCTAGCTGTGCCTTTTCCTAGCTGTTTGACCTTGAGTAAGTCACTTCCCTCCTCCCCCAAGCTTCAGTTTGTACATCTGCTAATGAGGTATAATCATACTTGTTCTGCCAAGGCTGCTGCAAATCACAAGGTGCTAGGCAAATGTTGGGGATTATTGGTTTTAATAGAGAGTAACATGATCACAAGAATGAATAGCATGAGACAGTCTCCTATGGAAAGGGATTACAGAACCCCAGGAATTAAGAAAAGAAAAGAAGAAAGAGGCCTAGAGATAGTTAGGGAAGGCTTCCTGGAGGAGGGAGAGAATTGAGACCCTTTCCAATCCTTCCTCCTCCTCTTTAGTCCTTGGCTTGTTGGGGTCTTTGGAATGATGAACCTCTGCTTTGCCAATTTCTTCCAAAGCTCTTCTGCAGCTCTTTTCACACCATCTTCTGTCTCTATCCACTTCTTGGTTTCTCTATCCTACCCCTCTCCCAGCTCCTCACTGTCTCTGTCCTTCCTCTCTGCAACCTCTTTTTTCTCTCTCTCTCTCTCCTTCCCTCCTCCCTTCCACTCTCTTTTCCTCTCTGTCCCCCTTTTCTCTTCCTCTGCCTTGACTCTGCCGTCTTTTCTCTCTCCTCCTTCCTCTTTGCCTCTTATTTACTCTTGTCTCTATCCTTTCTGGCTGCTTCTCTTTGCTCCTCTCCTGTTTATCCCTTCTCTTTCTGTTTCTTCTCTTGATCTCTCTCCTCTCATTTCACCCACTCTGTCTCTGCTTCTACCCTTTCTGGCTGCTTCTCTCTAGTCACTCATGACTCCTGTTCTTCTGTGCTTTCTCTCTCCTCCTCTCTGTCTCTCTTCCTCCCTCTCCTTCTCTCTTCTCTTCCCCTCTCTGTCTCTGTCTGTCCCTCTCTCTTCCCCACCCCCACCTCTCTCTCTCTCTCTCTCTCTCTCTCTCTCTCTCTCTCTCTCTCTCTCTCTCTCTCTCTCTCTCTCTCTCTCTCCTCTCTCTCTCCCTTTCTGCTTCTCCTCTCCTCTTCCTCTCCCCCCCCCTTCCTCCCTGGTCCTCCCTCTTCTTGTCTCTCTTCTCTCTCCTCTGTCTGGTTATCCCTCTCTCCTCCTCTTCTCTCCCCCCTCCTCTCTTTCTCTCTCTCTTTCTCTTTTTCCTCCCTCCTCCCTCCCTGGTCCTCCCTCTCTCTGTCTCTCTTCTCTCTTCCTCTCTACCTGTCTGCCTCTCCCTCTCTCTCCCCTCCTCTCTCCCCCTCCTCCCTCTCTCTGTCTCTGCTTCTCTCTCTCCCCCTCTCTTTCCCTTCCTCCATTCCCCCCACTCTCTCGCCCTCCCCCTCTCCTTTTCCCTTTCTCCCTTCTCTCTCCAATCCTTCCCCAGATCTCTATTAACATCAGGGTCCTGACCCTAATTTACAAAGTATGGGAGCTTCCAAGTTAAAGACGCCCATTAGCATCTCAAAGGCCATGTTTCTTGCCACCCCTCAGAGGGATACGTATATCCTGCAGCTTCAAAGAGAAAAGGGAAAAAAATTCGATGATTTCCAAGAGAAAGTGTTCACATTCTAAGAGGGAGAAAAAGAGAGTCCTGCCGGAAGTGGGCTTTTTCTAGCCCCTTAAGGAAGCTGGTAGCACCAATCCTGACATCTGCTCCCACTTTTTCTTCCCTGGCTCCCCAGTGAAGTGGCAGGTGGGCTGGGGTTCAGGCTGCAGCTCAAGGGGTTTCTGTCTCCTTCACGTGCTAAGGGCTCTCCTGCCTTTCTGAATCTCATGGGTTCAAGGGGCCCCTCACTGCAGCCTCTTCGGCTCAGCATGGAGGAAGGGAGGGAGCAAATGAATGTCTCCCAAGGCTCCCTAATCCCGAGATGGGAACAGCTGTCACAGTGATTAAGAAGGAAGGCAGGAAGTCTGCGGAAAGGTTCTCCTCCTTTCACTGGACCTACAGAAAAGGAAAGGGGGAGAGAGAGGCTGTGGAAGGGGTAGTGAGAAGCCGGAAGCCTCCAGTGATCACGGGACCAATCGATTTCGAGCTGGAAAGGATGTCAGAGGCATCATGACCCTACTGTGGCGGACAGAAGGATCCCAGGGGCTCCTCTCAAATCTTTTTATCAGGGAGTGAATGAAATGGCCTGAGACCACTGGATGATGCCTCAGTCAGGGCAGGAGAAAAGACATATCTATGAATTGTGTTTCCTCTCGGCCTCCCATTGCCAGGGCTCATGGTACATTTATTGAAGCAGTCCGTGTCTTGATCAAAGCAAGCGGAAGATGCTCTGGTCCAATTCAAGAGTTGGGAAATCGAAACACTTTAATGGGCTATTAACGCACTTTTAGGTGGAATAGACTACTAATGAGGGTGATAAAGGCCGTCTTAAATCAGCAGTTAGCCCTGGGTACAGAAGGCTAAACAGAGCATAATACTAGAACTTTCTAACTTCATTGAGCACGACTGATACCAAAGTCAGCCAGCCTTCCCCCTTGTGCTCCATGGAAACCTCCAAAGCTTGGGAGCCAGGAGACCTAGGTTCTAACTAGATTACTAACTGTGTGACTGTGGGCCAGACTTGCCCCTCTCTGATCCTGTTTCCTCATCTGTAAAATAAAGAAAAGAACGTTTGCACTGCCAAGCTCCCAGAGATGTTATGGGGGAAAGGACATGGCAGAAATTATAAAATATCATAAAGATGGCAGCCTGGGACTATTACAGCTAGTCCCACCCATGGCAAGGGGAGGGTCAAGTCATTATCAAGGGCAAAAAGCACCAGGGAAGGGAGGTGGACAAATGCCAGACAAGCTTTAGCTACAGCTTACTTCTCGAGGCCAGACCCTGGAGAACTCAGGCACTTTGTAAAAAAAAAAAAAAGGATGTCTCCAGCTCACTCATCCGACCTAGGGAGGTGACCTCCCCTTCCCTCGAGCACTAGCACCCCATTTATATCAGGCTAATTTTTTTTTCCCTTGCCCGGCTGCCGTTGTCCTGAGTCAAGTCCTTTCTCATCAGCTGGCATGATATCCGAGGCAAAAATCATTACTCTGGGAAGTGCTGAATCCTACCCCAGAGGCTAGCAAAGCACTAGGTGTGGTGTTTAATTCTCCGGCAATTGCATGGGTTTATTATTTCTATTTGGTTTTTTATTATTATTGCTGCTGATGGTTTGAAAACGCGTTTTAATTAAAGCCATGTTTCCAAATGGGCACCTGAGGGCTGTGCTAACAGACAACACCAGCTTAGATGGCATTGAAGAAACCTAGCAAGGGATGGACAACATTTCTAGGGGAGTTGAGGAGGGGTGTGCCAACTGGGAGCACCATTAGTCTGAAGGCTCCTTCCTAGGATAGAGCCCCACTTTCCCCAGTCCCCTAATTTTGTTGTTTTCCAGTTGTGTCCAACTCTCATGACCCCATTTGGGGTTTTCTTGGGAAAGGTCCTAGAATGGTTTACTATCATCTCCTCCAACTCATTTGACAGATGAGGAAACTGAGGCAAACAGGGGTGAATGCCTTGCCCACAGTTATAAATCTAGTAAGTATTTGAGGCCAGATTTGAACTCATGAAGTGGAGTCTTCTACCTCCAGACCAGGCACTCTATGCACTGTGCCACCTCATTGCCCTGGGGAGCCAAGCACCTTCTCCCTCCCATTCTCCAATGCTTTCCAGCCTCCTGGCCTTTGTCTGTATTGTACTACATCTGCCTAGCTCCTTCAAAGCCCACTTCATGGTACCAGCTCTTTCAGGAAGCCAGGATGGATGGTCCCACCAGGTTGTGCCTGCTTTCCTGAATTGCTAAAGTATGAATCCAGAAACCTCCCCTCTCTTCCGTTCTTTTCTGGAGAAGGGGGAGATTTAACCTGGGGTTTTATCATTGTAGGGGAGATGCCCATAAGGGACCTTCCTCTACCAGAGCAGATTGGAGAGTGTTCTATAACTCACAATCTTGGAGCATTGCTTAGGGCAATGAGAGGTCGAGTGACTTGCTAGAGATCACAGTGCCTGTATGGGTCAGAAACAGAATTTGAACTCCACTTGGCCCAACTCCGAGGCTGGCCCTCCTTCCATCGTACCACTCTTTCTCTCTCATTCAGCACTTACCACATATGTATTTGTGGAATTGTTACCTATCTACATGCTTGTGTCCTACAGCCTACACAGAGAGATCCCTAGAGCCTAGATGAGGCTCCATGTGTCTTTGGTTTACCAGCAGGTTCAGGAAAACATTTTACACCCAGGAAAAGGAAAAGTGCAGAGTTTGCAGAATCTAGCCTTAGACTCTCCCTAGCTATGTGATCCTGGGCAAGTTTAACTTGTTAGATGCCTCAGTTTCCTCATTTGTAAAATAGGAATAATAATAGCACCTACTTCCCAGAGTTGTGAGAATCAATGAGAAATTTTAAAAGTGCTTTGGAAACCTTAAAGAACTTTATAAATATTGGTGGTGGTTGTTGCTGATGTTGTTGTTATTAATAAACACCTGGAGAGAGGATGTTTCATGTCCCAGTCCTGAATGTATACTGTGTGAGGCTGAACAAGTCACAGTTTCCTCCTCTGCAAAATGGGGGTCATCATAATAATTCTTTCATTACCTTCCTCAGAAGTTTGTCTGGAGGAAAGTGCTTTGCAGGTCTTAAAGTATTATTAGAAGTTGATTTAATATTATTCCTGCGTACCCAGGGCATTGTTTGAATGTGATTAATAGCGGTTGGTAAAAATAGCCCTGGTGTTTTCTGGGGCCTCTATTTAGAGGCCACACAGCTTTGGGTGGGTCAAAACAATTGTTCACATTTATATGGAGCTTCAGGGCTTACAAAGCATTTTTACACACACTATCTCA